>NC_081182.1:108178558-108207036 GCF_029867415.1 Vicia villosa | reverse complement strand
CCAAACCAAATCAAACTAATGCGGTTTGGTTTGGTTCGGTTGGTTCAGTTTTTTACAAATATTTTATTGAGCCATACATATACATATAATATACATATAGATGACAACATAACTTTGTATTTACACATTCATACACTATCAAATAACAACAAAACTCGACATATTTTGACAACAACTTTCTATTTAATATGTAAAAATTAAATTAGACAAAAGTAGAATAATAAACATAAAATAATAGTATAAAACAATATAAAAATTATTAGAATGAAACAAAAAAAATAGAAGAGACGAGAGATTAGTGAAGGTGAAAAAGAAAAAACAAAAGAGTTGAGAGATTAGAGAAGAATATGTGCGATAAAAACGAAATTGAAATAGGGAACATTTGCATAAAAATGAGAAGGTGAAAAAGAAAGAATATAAGAGATTAGAGATTATAGAAAATTGGGGAAGATGTATGTGGCAAAGAAGGCGCGATAATGCTATTAGAGATTTGAGAAGATCGGGACTAAAATCATATGTGTAAGGATGAGAAAATTGTTCGTAATCATAAGGCTAAGGTGTAATAGATTTAAGTTTGGGTTGGATGTGAGTTAAGTAAAAGTTAGGTTGTAACATAATGCGGTTTGATTCGGTTTGGTTCGGTTTACAAAATACAAACCGCAAACCGAACCGAACCGAACCGTGCGGTTTTGTTAAAAGATGACCCAAACTAGTCCGAACCAAATGCGGTTTTTTGCGGTTTCGGTTTGGTTTGGTTTGGTTTTCGGTTTTCTATTGGGTTGGTTTGATTTTGAACACCCCTACCAAAGAGAGTAGCCTTGTAGGCCATCTGTTCCGCCACCAAACCATCAAAAAAGTAAAATAAAAAAAACTATTTTCAGGCAATTTGAAACTTAAACATTCACCTATTTCCCTTCTTAGAAGTTACTTTTTTACTTACCCAAAGATACTAACCTTAATCTATAATATGATAAAACTCACTTTCATTAACTAATTTTTATGATTTATTAACATTACCCAGACATCTATTGTCTACATATACGAAAGAACTTGAAAATAGGGGGACCAAAAGTGAACTTAAACTTAAATTTTAATAAAATTAATAATTTATTTATCTCACGGGTCACTATCAATACAATATTTATTTTAATTTAATCAATCATTATCTTAATTTAAGAGACAAAATCCTTATTTTAATTTATATAATCATTAATAAACATTAATAAAATTGATATTTTTTTCATGTATAAATAATTTACATAATCATCAATAAAACTAGTAGATGACCCGTGCGTTCGCACGGGTATTCATATCTTAATGTGAATAATATAGTGCAAACGAAATGAACACTTATATCTTAATGATTCTTAGGAATATACTTAGAAATGTTAATGTGAAACATCATCCTTAAAAGTGAAATATTACAAATTCACTGATAACTATAAATATGTATAAATATTTTGTTGAATAAAATTAAAAAAAAAAGTATTGTGGTAATAGTGACCCGTAAAAATAGTGAATGTCAATAATAAAATTCGAAGGAGTTAAAAGTTAAAATACTTAGAAGTCTAACATTTTTTATTGAGTTAAAAGTTAAAAAGTATTGTGGTGATAGTGACCCGTGAAAATAGTTAACTTCAATATCAAAATTCATAGGAGTTGGTAAAATCGTCGTATGACAAAATTAAGAACTGTTCATTAGATTATGAGAAAATTCACAATAACAAATAAAAAACTCAACCAAATGGTCAATATTATTCGAACACACCATTTATAACTCAAACTTCAAGCATTTATAATATTTATTTGGCTAAAATTCCAAAGTTTGGTGATCAAGCATGACATTACCATTCAAAACTGAATTTTCTTATATAACAGGTGGGGTCAGCTATGAGGAGATTAAGAGTAGAGTAGTATCTAAATCTTGACATTAAATACACGCCAATGAAACTTGGTAGTTTAAATATCAATATCAACACTATAAAATTAAATTATCATTCAACTTAAAAAGTAAATTAAAACTTGTAACTATTTTTTAATTTAATTTACACAAAAAATTTGAAACTAAACACATCAGCTAAAAGTCGAATTTTAATTGTTAAGTAGTTACTTAGACAGAATTGAAATGTAACAATATGATTTGAGATGCATTTATTGGTGATAGACATCCTCTATATGACAACTGGTGCAGGAAAGTATAGGAAGAAAGATTTCAATAAATATTTGACTTTAATATATTGTCTTGCACATGTTAAATTGTTAATTATGTAATATCTTTTCTTTAGAAAGTCATTCATAGAAAGTTAAACTTTAAATGGCATTTTGTTATCTTGCATCTTTTAAAAAAAACAAAAGCAATGTAGTTGATGGTGGATAGTGGAATATGGCCATATAAAACACCATCGTGGCTATGGTGCTGCCATGGCAGGCATTCCTTCAAATATTGGTTATGGCAGTTGTCAAAAAATCTGCCACGCCATGGCTTCCATTTAACAACAATGAAACAAAGTTTTGTCAATGTTATTTCATGCAATGTTGTAGTTAATCTTTTTCCACTTCTACACTTCATATGAAAAGAATGTTTTAGGAAAAACTGGACTTCTGAGCTTATGGTGTGACATTCAAATCTGTAAAGGAATATTGAGTAGTATTCAGGGCCCGCCCAATGGGTGCAGGAGGTGGTTCTTAGGTCTTCATTCTCCTGTTCTCAAAACCTTAATTGCAAAACTATCATATGTAGGCTGGTTTTCCATCATTCTATTTTAAATTTAATGCAAATTAACACATAAAATATTATTGTGATAACAATTCCAAGAATCCTATGGCCAATCACTTTTTCTTCAAATAAACAGCAGAGTTTGCTTCAAAACATATCGTATACATAAAGTGATAATAGAGCTCTTAAGATATTTATAAAAGATAAGCAAGATTCTAACTTCTGATTATCTATTAGAAGCTTAAAATATTCTAAACTAATTTCCACTTCTAGCTGATATAGAAGAGAATTATATTCGTTGTCTGTTGTTGTGCAACACAATGCTCCACAGTTGCATATTTGTAATTATTGAAAGAACCATTGATTATATCCGCTCCAGAACAATGATCCTGAGACCTGAACAAAGCATAGCTGAAGCAAAAAATTCAATCATTAATAAGTCCCTACGATGCAATAAACATTGTTATGATGCAAACACAGAATTAAAATTTACGTAGGTTGGTGAACCACCATGCAAACATTCACTCCCTCAAGAGCTTCATGTCTTAATGCTCTTAGAAGAAGTTGAGATGATGCACTATCTAGGCCAGATGTTGGCTCGTCTAACATCAAAAGTGAAGGTTCCATAATCATTTCCAATCCAACATTTACACGCTTCCTTTGTCCTCCAGAGATCCTTCGTTTTTCCACAGTTCCAACTACGGAATTTCGCACAGATTGAAGCCCCAAGAATTCAATAACTCTTTCAACAACCAAAACTTTTTCTGGTTTTGACAAATCAGCTGATAGCCTTTAACAAAATTTCATTTGAATAAACACATACACAAGAATACAAAAACTACCACAGCTGGTAATATAAATTGCAGCTGGTAATATAAATTGTATGCAAGAGTTTTAGAAAATGCATCAGTTATAATATCTAACAACATAATATACATGCCCTGTGCACTGGACCGGAGTAGGTTTAGCCATGTGAATGATAAGCAAGACATAAGTGCTTACCAAGAGCATAACAACAACCATCAGGCTGAAAACTTGTCTATAGTTCTTTCTCCCAATACGGTTGTTGAGCCACTGTAAAACTCAAAATACACCGGTCATTCAGAACATATGCCAAACATTGATAAAAGAAATGGTAACTCAGAAAACCATACTCGGCAATGATGATCAAAGTGATTTACACACTTGTCGCAGACTTTATAGTGCTTGCTGTATTTGAAGACCTGAAACAATATTATTCTTCAATGATATAAAATTTTCATCATAGCAAATATGAATATGATATGACACGGAAGGTGATTGTAAAATTCATCATGCACTACTGTCAAAACAGACTCCAATAGAGGGGAAATAGGTTTCTAGTTAAAAAGCTTCAACTTACCTTAACTTCACACAAACTACAATAGAACATGCCATCTTCACTGGTCGGCTTATCAGAAGATTCCTCACATGAACCAGAGCAGCAACATATATAAGCACAAGGAGAGCAAAAGGGTGTCAAAATAGGGGGTTACATCAGATGTCGGTGTAAAACCAATTTACACCGAAAGCATATGATCGTTATACTCTAAAAATAACTTCATTCTCACCTGTGATGGTAAAAACCAACCTAATTCAATTACTCGAAAGTAAATAGGAACTTCATAAAATAGAAATTTGAAGGTGTTTTCATAACTATAGCGTACATTGCTACAAGGCTCCAGTTGGTAAAAGTATTCACCAACAGTATTCACGAACAGACTTAGCAGAGAAACTTCAAGAACTTAATAGTGGTACAAGCTAAGAGATTTTTGTTTCCTGACTGAAGCCACTGTTTTGATTTTTCATTATTCATCATTTACATCCAGAGGAAATAAAAACCTGATATCAAGAGATTAGTTTGAAATTGTAGTACCACTAAGTTCTCTTGACCAAGTAACAACATGGATTTGTTGAGCCTAAAATAACAAAACTGAATAATTAGCAAAAGTGTGCTACTGCAAGTAGGGTTATATTGAATGAATGAAATAAATCGGAAATACAATGTATAATACGTTTGCATCTTGGATAACCGCTTCGATGTGTTGCTGACCATTACGTTCCTTGACTGTCCAAACATCGACAACACGAACAACAATTTTCCATAAGTTTTGTTCGGGTATCAAGTCGCCAATCATAATAGATGGCCTTGACATGTTTGGCAGCAAGTTTTGTTTCAAAATGAAATAACAATAAAAAGAAGGAAACTTGGTGTTAAAGAAGTTTTACAAATAACAGTTAGGCAAAGTACATGTGAGAAAAAACAGTATTAGGCAAAGTAATGTTTATGGTTTCCCCATAAAACATGAGTTTGACACTCTAAAATTATTGTTTACCCAGAAAGTTGGATAAGCTACAAAAAAAATCCAAACTTTAATAGTAACTACAAACCCTGAAAGAACAAAAATACAAGGTTGGGTAGTTGTACATAAAAAGGAAACCAAGTTTGACAACAGAAAGTTGGATAACCACATATAAACTGAGGAAACACCTCAAGTTTGAAAACCTAACAACAAAAAATATGATTGTTATGAAAATCCCCAGAAAGATGGAAAAGGCATCATAAAAATCGAAACTTTAATAGTAACAACAACAGTGAAAGAACAAAAGTACAAAGTTTGAAACCTAAAAAGTTTGAAAACCTAACAAACAAAAATATAATTTTTATGGTACGATAAAATATAAAACGAAAAAAGTTGATGCTTAGTATGAGGAAAAGTTGGAGAAACGCTGTGACCATAGAATCCCCAGAAAGATGGAAAACCTACCAAAAATAGAAAGTTTAATCAAAACAACAATAGTGAAAGAACAAAAGTACAAGGTTTCAAACCTCAAAAGTTTAAAAACCTAACCAACAAAAATATGATTTTTATGGTAAAATAATATATAAAACGAAAAAAATTGAAACTTGATTGTGTTTTAGTGAAAAATCGAACGAATACTATGAAGAAATGGTGAAGAATCTCTGTGAATAAAAAATCAGAATCTTCAAGAAGCGGATATACAAAGGAAAAACGAAATATAAGGAAAAGCAGAAGAAAAGAAATCATACCCAGGTAAAAGGAGGATGAAACACAGACGAGGAAGCTGGGGTGGAGAAGGAAAGGCGGACGAGGAAGCTGGGGTGGAGAGAATGGAATGGCAACCGGAAATGGAAATGAGAAATGAAAGGAAGAGAGAACTTTGAATGCAGAGAGAGAAGGGAAGAGCAAAAGGGAATGGGTTTACTGAAGAAATGAATAGAAAGTACTACTATCAAGGATGAAGAAATGAATCGGTTTTGAAAGGTAGAGGGAAAAACCAAAGGATATTAGCACACACCCAATAAGAATATTGGAATGGGAGTGCCATTTGGAGGAATGGAGACATTTGATTGGTGGGAATTAAATTTTTATTTAGCAAATTACTAAAAAGGGCTTTTGTAAGAGTAATTAATTTTTGCATTAAGGGTAAATTAGGGAGTTTGGTGGTATGTTTATTCCTTAGTTAGGTAGTTGATGAATAGAAAGTACTACTATCAAGGATGAAGAAATGAATCGGTTTTGAAAGGTAGAGGGAAAAACCAAAGGATATTAGCACACACCCAATAAGAATATTGGAATGGGAGTGCCATTTGGAGGAATGGAGACATTTGATTGGTGGGAATTAAATTTTTATTTAGCAAATTACTAAAAAGGGCTTTTGTAAGAGTAATTAATTTTTGCATTAAGGGTAAATTAGGGAGTTTGGTGGTATGTTTATTCCTTAGTTAGGTAGTTGATGAATAGAAAGTACTACTATCAAGGATGAAGAAATGAATCGGTTTTGAAAGGTAGAGGGAAAAACCAAAGGATATTAGCACACACCCAATAAGAATATTGGAATGGGAGTGCCATTTGGAGGAATGGAGACATTTGATTGGTGGGAATTAAATTTTTATTTAGCAAATTACTAAAAAGGGCTTTTGTAAGAGTAATTAATTTTTGCATTAAGGGTAAATTAGGGAGTTTAGTGGTATGTTTATTCCTTAGTTAGGTAGTTGATGAATAGAAAGTACTACTATCAAGGATGAAGAAATGAATCGGTTTTGAAAGGTAGAGGGAAAAACCAAAGGATATTAGCACACACCCAATAAGAATATTGGAATGGGAGTGCCATTTGGAGGAATGGAGACATTTGATTGGTGGGAATTAAATTTTTATTTAGCAAATTACTAAAAAGGGCTTTTGTAAGAGTAATTAATTTTTGCATTAAGGGTAAATTAGGGAGTTTGGTGGTATGTTTATTCCTTAGTTAGGTAGTTGATGAATAGAAAGTACTACTATCAAGGATGAAGAAATGAATCGGTTTTGAAAGGTAGAGGGAAAAACCAAAGGATATTAGCACACACCCAATAAGAATATTGGAATGGGAGTGCCATTTGGAGGAATGGAGACATTTGATTGGTGGGAATTAAATTTTTATTTAGCAAATTACTAAAAAGGGCTTTTGTAAGAGTAATTAATTTTTGCATTAAGGGTAAATTAGGGAGTTTGGTGGTATGTTTATTCCTTAGTTAGGTAGTTGATGAATAGAAAGTACTACTATCAAGGATGAAGAAATGAATCGGTTTTGAAAGGTAGAGGGAAAAACCAAAGGATATTAGCACACACCCAATAAGAATATTGGAATGGGAGTGCCATTTGGAGGAATGGAGACATTTGATTGGTGGGAATTAAATTTTTATTTAGCAAATTACTAAAAAGGGCTTTTGTAAGAGTAATTAATTTTTGCATTAAGGGTAAATTAGGGAGTTTGGTGGTATGTTTATTCCTTAGTTAGGTAGTTGATGAATAGAAAGTACTACTATCAAGGATGAAGAAATGAATCGGTTTTGAAAGGTAGAGGGAAAAACCAAAGGATATTAGCACACACCCAATAAGAATATTGGAATGGGAGTGCCATTTGGAGGAATGGAGACATTTGATTGGTGGGAATTAAATTTTTATTTAGCAAATTACTAAATAGGGCTTTTGTAAGAGTAATTAATTTTTGCATTAAGGGTAAATTAGGGAGTTTGGTGGTATGTTTATTCCTTAGTTAGGTAGTTGATGAATAGAAAGTACTACTATCAAGGATGAAGAAATGAATCGGTTTTGAAAGGTAGAGGGAAAAACCAAAGGATATTAGCACACACCCAATAAGAATATTGGAATGGGAGTGCCATTTGGAGGAATGGAGACATTTGATTGGTGGGAATTAAATTTTTATTTAGCAAATTACTAAAAAGGGCTTTTGTAAGAGTAATTAATTTTTGCATTAAGGGTAAATTAGGGAGTTTGGTGGTATGTTTATTCCTTAGTTAGGTAGTTGATGAATAGAAAGTACTACTATCAAGGATGAAGAAATGAATCGGTTTTGAAAGGTAGAGGGAAAAACCAAAGGATATTAGCACACACCCAATAAGAATATTGGAATGGGAGTGCCATTTGGAGGAATGGAGACATTTGATTGGTGGGAATTAAATTTTTATTTAGCAAATTACTAAAAAGGGCTTTTGTAAGAGTAATTAATTTTTGCATTAAGGGTAAATTAGGGAGTTTGGTGGTATGTTTATTCCTTAGTTAGGTAGTTGATGAATAGAAAGTACTACTATCAAGGATGAAGAAATGAATCGGTTTTGAAAGGTAGAGGGAAAAACCAAAGGATATTAGCACACACCCAATAAGAATATTGGAATGGGAGTGCCATTTGGAGGAATGGAGACATTTGATTGGTGGGAATTAAATTTTTATTTAGCAAATTACTAAAAAGGGCTTTTGTAAGAGTAATTAATTTTTGCATTAAGGGTAAATTAGGGAGTTTGGTGGTATGTTTATTCCTTAGTTAGGTAGTTGATGAATAGAAAGTACTACTATCAAGGATGAAGAAATGAATCGGTTTTGAAAGGTAGAGGGAAAAACCAAAGGATATTAGCACACACCCAATAAGAATATTGGAATGAGAGTGCCATTTGGAGGAATGGAGACATTTGATTGGTGGGAATTAAATTTTTATTTAGCAAATTACTAAAAAGGGCTTTTGTAAGAGTAATTAATTTTTGCATTAAGGGTAAATTAGGGAGTTTGGTGGTATGTTTATTCCTTAGTTAGGTAGTTGATTGCTCAGAGTGACATTTACGCCTATTATTCAAAATATACTACATCAAATATTCGAATACCCGTGTTGCACGGGTCTCTTGCTAGTTATTATGACAGAGACAAATTGTAATACAATGGCCTATTGGTGGTTGTGGGTTGGATGTAAGTTGGCAAGAGAGAGATGTCACTTTATATAAGATTAAAGAATCTCTATTTGAAGATATCGCAATTATCAATCTTGTTCTTCATTGAATTCTCTTACTAGTTCCTAACACTTTTTAAGGCTTGGTGTGTGGATATAAATGAAAGACTATGATACCATATTATAATTTGGCCTAACTCATCCTTACAAAAATAACTTGTAAGGTGAGGGATGTCACTTTATATAACCTATTTTCAAGCTTAGTGTCCAACCGAGGTGGGACTTAGGATCTTCCAAACATGTATGTTCATTTTTTTTTTGTTTACAGGGTTTTAATGAGATTGTAGGGTGTGAGGAGAAAAAACACAGTGTTTGGGTCAACAAGTTAATATTTATTGAGTTTGTAAAATGGATAAATGATTGTCACATGATGGATGTGGAAAATGTGGGCCCAAAGGTCATTTAGAGAGGACCTCACTAAGAGGGGGCGATACCAGTTGTTTTCAAAATGTTTGACAAGTTTCTCTACAACATCGTGGAGACTTAATTTTTTTCGAAGTATTTGCTAGAATTTTTCTGTGTATTCAATCTCATCATCATCTTAAAGAAATTCCTAATGGACGTCATATTATATAGAAAAACAAATAAAGAAGGTCAACAAATGTTAAAGAAATATCAAATACAAGTATAAAGATAAATTCCTCCTCCTCCCTAAAGAGTTATTTTCTCTTTTTAGAATCACCTGTATCCATTACCACCAAATTATTAATGAATCACCTCTTATTTATGGTGGGCCTTACATATGAAAGGCCAACTCCTTCTTCATAAACCAAGTGCTCCTAGAAGGTTATCGAGTCCTTTTTTATCAACACTTCCGTTGGGGGTCAAAAAATCATAAGAGACAACATATGTGCACCAGTCCCAGTTGAAGCAAATCCATGCTTAGTACTTTTGGATTCTATCTTCACATTTAATAAGCTCTGTAACGCCCCAAACAGTTTTCGGGATGATCGACTGACCCCACAAACCAACACGGGTCTTTTTAGCATGCTTTGACCTCACTCGCACGCTTTCCAAGAAAATTCCCAGAAGGTCACCCATCCCAAGACTACTCCAAGTCAAGCACGCTTAACTGTGTAGTTCTTAAGGGATGAGCTACCGAAAAGAAGATGCATCTTGTTGGTATCAGTAGTACCTACGAATCCTTATAAGCCTTCCTTTAATCATGCAGTCCCATACCTGCACGACTTTAGGATCCCTCTCATTCCGATGTGGCGACCACCCTAGCCTCATTTGACCCTAGGTGTTCCATGCGGTGCAACCACCCCTCGCCTTCTTCGGCCTCGGGTGTTACATGCCCACCAACTTCCGCATGGTTCGTCCTCGAACCACATCGTACTGGGAGAGGTCTGGCTCTGATACCATTTGTAACGCCCCAGACAGCTTTCGGGATGATCGACTGACCCCACAAACCAACACGGGTCTTTTTAGCATGCTTTGACCTCACTCGCACGCTTTCCGGGAAACTTCCCAGAAGGTCACCCATCCCAAGACTACTCCAAGTCAAGCACGCTTAACTGTGGAGTTCTTAAGGGATGAGCTACCGAAAAGAAGATGCATATTGTTGGTATAAGTAGTACCTACCAATCCTTATAAGCCTTCCTTTAACCATGCAGTCCCATACCTGCACGACTTTAGGATCCCTCTCATTCCGATGTGGCGACCACCCTAGCCCCAACTGGCCCTAGGTGTTCCATGCGGTGCAACCACCCCTCGCCTTCTTCGGCCTCGGGTGTTACAAGCTCCTAGTTAGAATGACTAGTTGATCAACCAAAAGCCAAAAGTGTGCATAGATCAACTCAAGCTTCTTCCATCAAACTATGGATCCAAACTTGCCTTGAGTGGAAATTAAGCCAATCACAAATGTAGCATGCTTTTTTTATCAATCACCCAAACATATTGATGACAAAGTTTTTCTTCCATTGATGATTTTAACACAAGTAAAAATCCTTGAGGAATATCCTAAACCTTTTGGAGATTAATTCCTTGAAGCATAAAAAGGGACAGCCTTAACATGAAATTAAAGGTATGAAGAAAACACAAGAAAAAAGGAGTTTGAATTGGGTTTTTCACTCTTTGATAAATTCTCGCTTCTTAACATGATTATGTTAAGTTATACTCTCTAAATTATTGCGGAAGCATAAACAGAAGAGAAAAGCATAAGAGTAAATAACATAAGATATATCCTGGTTGACTAGAGAGGTTCTCAAGCTAATCCAGTCCACCTTTACGAGGTGATTTCGCCTTGAACTCAAGGTCTTAATCCACTATAACCGAATTGATTACATTGGCATGGGAAACCTCCGGTGACTAGCCTTGCACAAGCTACCACGAGTGACTAACTACAATGCACGGGAATCCGCCAATGACTAACAACCTTGCACGGGGAACCCCTGTGACTAACACCTTACACATGCAACCCCTATGACTAACACCTGCACAAGCAACCGCTTGTGAATGACCAAAAATGACATGTTCACTGATTTGATTAAACAGATATAACATTCATTGACTCCTTTATAGTTCTGACCTTCACTCGGTATTTTAAGAGGATTTCCATAATGACCACAGCCACTGTCTTCCCGAGCTTCTTACCTTCACTCGCTCTCTCGAGGAACACTCAACATTCAGTTGATTAATTTCGTGTTTACAATTAGAGCTTCTACACAAGCAAGAGTAAACTCAATTAAGTACATCAGAAGACCTTAATACACACTAAGAATTTTACATTGTGTTGTAGCTTGATGTGTGGTCTTCATTTCTTCAAGTAGCCTCTTCACAGACAACAACCCAAAGCACTTGAATTTCTTACGTCTTCTTCTTCATAAGCTTCTGACATATTTGTTGATCTTAATTTATCAGAAGGAAGAACATCTTCATCTTGACTCTTCTGAGAACAGTCCTGACAACAGCCCTTGTTCTCATTTCTTTAATGATCATCTCATAGAAAATATTCTTATTGTGGATTTGTAATTGAGAAGCTAAATGATCATCTTTATAATCAACAATGCGATGCCAAAGCCGTTTAAGGTAGTTATTCTTGTTGTAGTTATACTCGTTGATGGTTTGGATATGTTCTAATGATTACAACACCAACAACATTTCAAGGTAAGTGATATTCTTCTTATATTGCCAAAGAAAATAGAGTTGTTGAGAATAAGCTGGCTATAGAAAAAGATTCATTACACAATGATTTAGAATAGTATTGCCACGTCTGTCCTTTTCAATACTTCAAACTAATGGAGAGATAGTGGAATAAAGCTGATACGAAATGTGTACTTATCATTGCTAAGAGTAAAATTTGTCTTCTCAAATTCTGAGGCTTCTGATGATAGATGTTTGAAGCATGAGTAGAGTTGTAATACATCCCATGATAAAATCTTCAGAACTTGCCCACTTTGGAACCTTGTTGAAACTTCAGCACTTTTTCTTTAGATCTTATTCTTCAGAACTTCAAGTCTTTAGAACTTCAATCTTCAGAATCTTCAGCACTTGGCCCTTCAGAACCTTCAGTCTTCAGAGTCTTTGGGACTTGGTTCTTCAGACGATTATGTTTTTAGAATCTGTACCGACATCAAAATCAAAACCATTACTCAGAAAAGAATCCATAGGATCATTGCAACAACAATACCATATGTCCTTAGATCTTTCCGATTGTGATCTGATTCAGAAGCATACTAGCTTCTTCACCATGCTTGCGAATTGTGTTTCACATAGTAACTCGTATATGATCTTCAACACTCGTCTTGATAGTGTTTATTTGATCTGATAATTTTGATAGATATAATATTTGACAGAAATAAAAAGCAAATCATAAAATAGTTCTTTCACAAATTCTTCATTGTTATCATCAAAACTCGGAGATATATTGCAAAACCAAATCTTGTTCTTACAATCTCCCCCTTTTTGATGATGAAAAAACTATGTATTTTGATAGAACATTTAAATTAGGGTAATCACACGATGTAAGATATTCAAAGTTTCTAGTAACAGTTCCCCCTAAATGTGTTAACCCCAAATTTTAATTTATGCATGTTTAGAGTCTTTCTCTGATCCCCAGACTCACAAAATTAGAAATTTCGAGTTATCAAAACTTAAATTAGACAGAGAATACTTCTCTAAAGAACATAAACCTTTAGCATATGGACTTGTTCAACAGAACTTTTGTGTTTGGATCTTCAGAGTTTTTTTTTTAGACACAGTATCAGAGAGCTAACTTCAGAGGCTTCTGAAGTGATTTTCTTCTGTTCATTAGAACTTATGTAGCATGGAAACATAACTTGGTGACGTCTAATGTTTTCGCCACGCCTTTTATCAGAAAGAAACCTTGTCTTTCAGATGAGAAAACTCCCCCTGAGTTCCAGACTTGGTGAAAACAAAATGCCATTTCATTTGGTACTTCTGAAGTATCAGATTCTAACTTGTCAGAGCTTCTTTAGTTCTTTTGATTTGCATTTTCATAAATATTCTTAACATAATCAAGATCACTTTAACTTTCAACATTTTTCAACTTCTGAACAGTATTGGCTTTATCTGATTCTGTGAAGCTTGAGATATATGCCTTGTTTTAGAATGCCTAGTGAACTTGTTTAGAGTTCCTTGGATAATCATTAAACAAGCAAACGTTAGAGGTAAATGCATATATTATCAAAATCAAAATTATTATTTATTATTTATCATTTATCTCCCTTTTTGACATCATCAAAAAGTTAGAAAAGATGTTAAAATATGATATCACTTTGAGCAGAACAAATTTTTTACAAGATATTTCATTAATAATTGCAGAAGTACACACTATTGAAGACAAACACATAAATTAAACCGATTTAAACAAAGACTAGCTAAAACACAAATTTTCTTTGAATACAATAATTAAGATTTTAATCATTAAATTCTCCAATCTCGTCCACTCTAACACATCTTGTTTCAACCAGTGCATGTTCTGGTCCAATCCTCTTTACCACAGCCCATATTCCTTTTCAGAATATCATCTTAGACAATATCCTTGTCCCACAAATTGAGGTCGGTTGCATAAATTTTAACCATTGGTTACATAAAAATAATGAAAATTTCTTTAGCCACCTCCCAATGGGGGTCACCCCCAGCGAAAATCCCAAAATACCCCTGCCTCGGAAATGAACTTCCGAAGCGCTTTTTTTTTTAAAAAAAAATTCCACAATTCGGAAGTTCATCTCCGAAAACACCTCATGGGGGGTGAATTCGGAGATGAACTTCCGAAAACACCTTATGGGGGGTGAATTCGGAAATGAACTTCCGAATTATGCAGAAATTGTGTTTTTTTTTTAATGTTTTTTCTTAAACAGTCTCGCATTTTAATTAAACGCAATCGCCAAATAAAATAAGCAACAGATAAACTGAAAATACTAATATAATAAATCAAATCCCAAAAATATATACAAGCCGAAAATAATAATAATACTGTGCGAAAGATACAATCCGAAATAAAAAAATAAATAAACCCCACCACTACTGGGTGTGCCTAACCCTCTCACCCTGGGCCCTCCTCTGCCGCCTGTATGCCGCTGCACGGCCCGCATCAGTGACGATCCTCTCCATCACGGCGACTGCCTCTGGATCGCCCTGATCAACGATACCTCGATCCAACGCGTCCCGCCCAAGCATCTCTATCCGCTGGCAGATCGGCATGAGATCAATAGCGTGGTCATCCTCGGCCTGCTGGTTCTCCAGGATCTCCTCGTGTGCTGGCCTAGGAGCACCGGGAACGTCGGGTCTCAGCAGAGGATGGGACACCCGGTAGAACCATGTGACGTACCCCTCCTCACTATGCCAGTCCTGTGTGACCCGAGTGAGACGGTACTCCTGCGGTACCACATGCTGCTGCCACTCCGCCCATATGGCAGTGAGCTGCACTCGGGTCACTCTGTCGGGAGCAGCCTCAAAGGGTGACCTGGGTATCCGCTGCACGAATCCGAACTGACGCATGCACCGCTCAGGGAGATACCGAACCATGATGGTAGTCCCGCATGCCAACCAGCCAGAATATAAAGCAATGTCGTCAAAGGGGACAATCTGAGCGTAGTCGGCGAACGGCCTCCAGGTGACGTCGTCGTGCATCGTGCGGTCCAAGTACAAACGGTATGGTCCAGCCGCACCGCCCCCTCCCTGTGTCGACGCCAACTGCGCCGCCGCCCGCTCGCGTCTAGCTGACGCAGTCTGGGTCTCCCTACCCTGTCTGATGCGTGCTGGTTGGTTGCCTGACATGTTCCTGTAAATAATTGAAATCGATTAATATGCGAGACAAAATAAAAAACTAAAAAATTTGAAATTCTGATACAATTCGGAAGTTCATTTCCGAAAACTGGGATGGAGGTGTTTTCGGAAATGAACTTCCGAAACACCCCTGCGATGGAGTTTTCTGCAACTTCCATGGCAGACCCCAAAACCAAACATAAAACCAGTTCAAAATGCTTCTAAACAACCTAAATACTACTAACAACCAGTCCATATATCATTTATGCAATTGAAACCCTAAATAACATGCATTTGAATAATGAATCTAACAAATTCAAAACTTACAAATTGAGTGATTTGAGGGCTTTTGAATGTTGTATAGCAATGTGATTGGAGCCTTGATGCAGCCTTGGAAGTGTGTTTGCACAAATTTTCGCCTTTGCTTGTTTTTGATTTGAGTTAGGGTAAATGAATGGGGGAGGGGGAGTGTTTTCATAAATCTGCAGAACGCGCAGTATTTCGGAAGTTCATTTCCGAAATGCTGTTTTCGGAAATGAACTTCCGAAATAAGTCAATTTTTTCAAAAAAAAGGCGCTTTCGGAGATGCATCTCCGAAAACACCTTTTTCTTACATTTCGGAAATGCATTTCCGAAGTCAGGGGTAGTAAGGGGTTTTCACCAGAGGTGGACTAGAAGGTAGGAAGGTTGGCAAAGAAATTTTCAAAATAATTTTAGGTAATATGAATATAAAAATATTTAGATAAATAATTAAATGAAAAGATAAATTGACTACAAAATTGTAAAATTTAACCATGATTATATAGTACATATGTATAAATCCAATAATGATTATCATAATCATACTATTAAACTATGGAAAATATATTTTACTCATGTTACTTATTTTTTATTGTGTTAGTTATAAATAATTAAATACAAAATATAGATTTTTTTTTTCTATGGTAAATATAAAAAAAGAAAATATTTTTATTTGGTAAATATTAAAAAAGAAAAAAAACATTTATTACTATTACTTTATAAAACATGGAATAAATTTTTTTTTATTATTATAAAGATATATTATAAAAAGCTAACTAAATATAACTAAAGTTCAACCATATAAATTAATTATCACAATAAAGAAAATGACATCAATCATCATAGTTATCAACGTAAATTTCTAAAGGTTTGGTGAAAATTGTTAGAGTTCTAGTGAAGCTTTTATAGAGAAATTTTCATACAAACTTTAATCCCTTATAAATATGACAATCTTTAAATATGACAATTATATGACAATCTATAATTAAACTTTGCATATGTTGTCCCTTGAATACACACCACTTAAATATTCTTATTTTAAATCGACGTGTATTTAAAATATTATAAGTCATACATGGTAAAACATTTAATTTTTTTTACAAAAAGTTATATATATTTTTAATTTAAGGACAAATAAGATTTTTTTTCCATATAGTATAAAATATACATATTTCTATATATATTGCAAACTTTTTTTAACATACATAAAGAAAAATTAAGTAAGAATTATAAAAATGAAAAAAAAATATTCATTATCTTATTTTACTTTATTTTAAAATAAAGTTTGTGTGAAAATTTCTCTATAAAAACCTAATTATAGCTAGAACAATTTTCAGCAAACATTGAGAAATTCATTTTAATAAGTAAGATGGGCTCGTTTTCTTTATTGTGTATATTTGTTTTAATACTCATTATCGGTAATAGTCATATTACAAAGGCTCAAGACTCGCCAGCAAATTACTTGAACATCCACAATATGGCGAGAGCAGAACTAGGAATTAATATGACAAATCTTGTTTGGGATAACAAAATTGCTGCTTTTGCACAAAATTATGCTAATAAATGTAAGGATTGTAAGGTGATCCCCTCACACAAAGAAGCTTACGGGTATGGCGAGAATATTGCAGTGATTGCTGGCAACCTAAGCGGTGTAGATGCGGTGAAGTTGTGGGTGGCTGAAAGGCCCTTATATAATTGGTATGTAGAGATGTGCGAGGGTGGTGCTGAATGTCATCATTATACCCAAGTGGTTTGGGGAAGTTCACGACGTGTTGGATGTGGCAAAGTGAAATGCGATGATGGAAGATTATTTGTTTCTTGCAATTATTATCCTGCTGGCAACATTCCTGGAGAAGTTCCATTCTAAGTGTTTCATTTTTTTAATCACAATCGTTTCATTATGCCTCATGTATGTTGTTTCAGTCTTTCTAAATAATAAAATAATGTAAAACTGCACTCATTTTGGAGAAATTTAATAGTATTGTCCAACTCGTATTCACTAGCTTATCTCTCCCAGAAAATCTTAGATAACATAATTTATCAATTTAATAATCGTAAACTATCTTATTCTTTTTACTATATTATTTAAATAACTCTTGTACGATTACTTGATTATATATACAAAGTTGCAGGGCCGGCCCAATCAGTTTGGAGGCCCTGTTCTAATTTATAAAATAGGACTAAATTAAAAAATATATAATTTTATATCTGCTTTTAAAAAACATATATAAAATAATAAATATTTTTAAAATAAATTATAATTTCGTATGTGTTTTTGAACAAATAAATTTAAAATCTATTAGTTTTGTAATTGAAAAAAATAATTGAGTCCCTCATAATTTGGAGCCAGTGGTACTCCACCTGGGGAAAACCAACCCATTATAAAGCATTGTTGATTTTCTTGAGTTATATATATTTTTTAAATAATGATAAATAGACAAATTAAATCTTTTTGTTTTTTTGAATTAATGTATTATTAGGTTGGAGTGAAAATGACAGAAAATTTGTTTAATTATCGAGCTTTGAAATAAAACAAAAACTTAGTCCTATCAAATGATTTCGATAAAAAAAATCGAATTTTTATCTTTTCTAAAGAAATGTTGTCTCATTCTAAAACTTTAAAGTTTAAATAATACTATTTACTAATTAATTATATTTATTTCACTCAAAAACACTAGTTTATCTCTTTATCACTAAATCAAACTAAAATATATAGTTATATACACTTTTGTCTTAAAACAAATCATTTCTAGCTTTCATGAAAAATTGAATACACGATATTCAATATATGAAATTTATGTGTTTTATTCATCATCAAGTGTTTTGATGGCACTCCCAAGTATTTGGCTTACTTTATTATCTACGCATTCAATCTATGTTAATACTGCAAATAGTAAAAAGTAAAAAATAAACAAGTAATTAAGTGAGAAAAGTAAAAGTGAAGAGAAAATTATAAGAAATAAAAGAGAAGATTGAATTTGACATGGGCCTCCCCAAAAATTGGGGCCCAGTGCTGCAGCACTTGCTGCACCTGGGAATGGCCGGGCCTGCAAAGTTGTAATTCTCTTAAAGTTGTGAGAAGTTTAAGATTATTGACCTTTAATTTTAATTTATATTTAGTGTGATTTGAAACTCCTCCTAATTTTTTGAACTTATTAAAGGATTAAATAATTTGAGTTTTACCCGTGGCACTAAAATGAATTTCCATAAACTTTTTCCCTGCCCCCAATTAAAAATTTAAATGAATGAAACTACTCGGTCTAAAAGATCATCCAAAAGGTAATGCATAGCCTTCAACAAATAAAAGTAGGATTAAAATTTCAAATTTATAGACATATTTATTTGTTGGAAAACCCTTTCAAATGTAGAAATCCTAATAAAACAGTAGCATGAGTAAGTTCCATTACACTGAGTATAAAATACTCACAAATCGGGTTGAGTTATCATTAACAAATGTTTTGCATTCCCAAAAGTTTCCAGTATACAATTTGTTTGAAGAACATCATTTGTTGTCCTACTACTACCACTACCAAGAGAAGCTAAGTGTTGTATAACAATTTTAAACAAATACTAAAAGTGAATTTCAACAACTGTTTAAATTTATATTTTTACTACAACAAAATTTGTATTTCAATAAAATTCAAGAAATATATATATATATATATATATATATATATATATATATATATATATATATATATATATATATATATATATATATAAGTATTGTGCATAATAGAAAGCGAGAAACTTATAGTAAGAATAGATGTATTGAGCAAATCGCTATTTACTTCAATCTATGATTAACAACCTCTGCTAGAGACAGACTCCCCAAAGTATGCACAATAGCTAATGGAAATATAGCTGCCAGCTGAAAACAATTAACACATATACATAATCAACAAAAATTAGCTAATTAATAGAGTTACAAGTCATTGAGTTGGAAATGTCATACATGATGATGTGAAGAATGAGGCTAACAAATATTTTCCTACCAATTGTTTGATTAATTGATTGTGAAAATGTATTGTTTTTTAAGTTATTAAAAGGGGGTTTAAAACCCCCGCTATCTGTGTTGACTTTAACTTACGCGGCATCATATGCGACGCGCCAGATAAGCATCTGTTAGTGCAATTTATTGGGAGGAACCAAAAATAGAGACGAATAATATTGCGAAGACCATTGTTTAAAGAATCTGTTAGTGCAATTTATTGGGAGGAACAAAAAATAGAGACGAATAATATTGCGAAGACCATTGTTTAAAGAAAATTTTGTAGGAACTAAAATTAAAGATTGTCTTATTCATAGGGAATAAAAACATATTTAATCTTTTTATATAAAGTTTGTATGGAAATTTCTCTATAAAAGCTTCACTAGAACTCCAACAATATTCACCAAACCTTGAGAAATTTATATTGATAACTAAGATGATGTCATTTTCCTTATTGTGTATAATTAGTTTATTTTTAGGAGGATGGATTATTTTTTATTAATGGTTGTATTTATTTATTTGTTCTTTATATCTTTTACTTGGGGGTGGTTGAACTTTAGCTTTACTTAGTTATCTTTTTTTAATATATTTTTATAATAATAAAAAAAATTATTCCATGTTTTTTAAAATAATAGTAATAAATACTTTTCCTTTCTTAAATATTTACCAAAGAAAAATATTTTATTTTTTTAATATTTACCAAAGAAAACCATTTTTTCTATATTTTTTTATTTATTTATTTATAACTAACACAATAAAAAATAAGTAACATGAGTAAAAGATATTGTTTTGGCTAAACCACAAAATATATTTTCCATAGTTTAATAGTATGGTTATGATCATCATTATTTGATTTACACATACAAACTATATAATTTTAAAATTTTGTAGAATTAGTGACCAATATTTTTTATATTCCTATTACCTAAAATTATTTTTATGTAACCAATGGTAAAATTTTATGCAACCGACCTCAATTTGTGGGCCAAGGAATTAATATATTAATATATATATATATATATATATATATATATATATATATATATATATATATATATATATATATATATATATATATATATATTAATATATATATATATATATATATATATATATATATATATATATATATATATATATATATATATATATATATATATATATATATATATATTCACTTTTGAATACAATTCTTCTTTGTATATGATTTAATAGGTGGTCTTTATTTTAGTGATATATATTTATGTTGATTTAACCCAAACATTTATGCATATATCTCTTTTAGTTAAAATATTCATGTTCTTGTCAAGAGACATTGATTTTTTGCCAAAACTAATATTTTATAATTGAATTTGCATATGTTGTCCTAGAATACACACCATTTAAATATTCTTTTTTTAAATCTACGTGTATTTCTAATAACTAATACATGGTCAAGCATTTAATTTTTTTACGAAAAGTTATATATATTTTTAATTTAAGGACAAATAAGATTTTTTTCCATATAGTATAAAATATACATATTTCTATATATATTGCAAACTTTTTTAACATACATAAAGAAAAATTAAGTAAGAATTATAAAAATGAAAAAAAAAATATTCATTATCTTATTTTACTTTTTTTTAAAATATAGTTTGTGTGAAAATTTCTCTATAAAAGCCTAACTATAGCTAGAACAATTTTCAGCAAACATTGAGAATTCATTTTATTAAGTAAGATGGGCTCGTTTTCTTTATTGTGTATATTTGTTTTAGTACTCATTATCGGTAATAGTCATATTACAAAGGCTCAAGACTCACCAGCAAATTACTTGAACATCCACAATATGGCGAGAGCAGAACTAGGAATTAATATGACAAATCTTGTTTGGGATAACAAAATTGCTTCTTTTGCACAAAATTATGCTAATAAATGTAAGGATTGTAAGGTGATCCCCTCACACAAAGAAGTTTACGGATATGGCGAGAATATTGCAGTGATTGCTGGCAACCTAAGCGGTGTAGATGCGGTGAAGTTGTGGGTGGCTGAAAGACCCTTATATAATTGGTATGTAGAGATGTGCGAGGGTGGTGCTGAATGTCATCATTATACCCAAGTGGTTTGGGGAAGTTCACGACGTGTTGGATGTGGCAAAGTGAAATGCGATGATGGAAGATTATTTGTTTCTTGCAACTATTATCCTGCTGGCAACATTCCTGGAGAAGTTCCATTCTAAGCGTTTCATTTTTTTAATCACAATCGTTTCATTATGCCTCATGTATGTTGTTTCAGTCTTTCTAAATAATAAAATAATGTAAAACTGCACTCATTTTGGAGAAATTTAATAATATTGTCCAACTCGTATTCACTAGCTCATCTCTCCCAGAAAATCTTAGATAACATAATTTATCAATTTAATAATCGTAAACTATCTTATTCTCTTAAAGTTGTGGGATGTTTAAGATTATTGACCTTTAATTTTAATTATATTTAGTGTGATTTGAAACGCCTCCAAATTTTTAGAACTTATTAAAGGATTAAATAATTTGAGTTTTAGCCCCACATATTTTACCTGTGGCACTAAAATGAATTTTCATAAACTTTTTCCCTGCACCAAATTCAAAATTTAAATGAATGAAACTACTCAGCCTAAAAGATCATCCAAAAGGTGATGCATAGCCTTCAACAATTAAAAGTAGGATTAAAATATCAAATTTATAGACATATTTGTTTGTTGGAAAACCTTTCATGTAATACCCGGTATTATAATTGTCCTATTATTATTATTAAATTGATTTGGTATAAATGATAGATAAACATAATATACGTTCTTACTAATAGGCTTGTTATGATAATTGAGCCAATTAGGGACATGGGAGGGTAGTTTAGACATTTCCCACTTAATTAGATATAAGACTTGGTTAGTGGTCTCTCACTCTTCTTACTCTTGCAAAACCAGAATTGTGTAGGAAGGGAAAGAAACGTGAAATAGAAGGAGGAGAGGAGTGAAGCCATTGTCATCATCAAGCTTGCATGCACCATTGATCAATCTTTTCCCAGCATCTCTTTCAGATTTTCGTAGCCACTTCATCTTCATCTCTAAGGTGAGTCCTTTAGATAGAAAATGGGGTTTTATCCAATTGGGAACTTTTTGGGGTTTAAGGGTTTTGAGAAAGAATGCATGAAATCCTTGCTAATAACATGTTGTAGTGTTAAAATATGTTTACCCATGTTATATTCTGGTCGTATTACATACTCTTAATTCGTGCATGCAGGTGAGTTCAAGGGGTTAAGGTACCCCAGAGAAGAACTGGTGAGTTCTACGTTTTTCTGCATCTGCTATGGTCCGCTGAGCGGGCTAAGGCCGCAGAGCGGATGCTGAGCATTTTCCAGAAATTCGCGATCCCGCTAAGCGGACCCAGTTCGCTAAGCGGAATATGCTAATTGTGGAAAAATAATTATCGCGAGTCCGCTAAGCGGACGTGAGGCCGCTAAGCGGAGGAACAATTGAGGTTCGCCTCTGGAAAGCGCGCTAGCAGCGCGCTAAATGGCCAGTGCTGGGCAGAATTTTATTTTTCTTTCCCCTGAGAGTAGTTTTGGTTCCTAATTGTTACCAAGCTCCTCCTTAACCATTAGTACACATATGTACGTTTAATGTGTGGTATTTTATGACACGCATTACCATTAATTTCGTTCGATTACCTATGTTGAATGATATACATAATGTTAAATATGTTTATTCAACAATTCTTGTCTATTCATTTGAGATTAAATATGAATATTGTGATGAGACAATGTGTGAAAAATGTTGATATCCAAATGTTTTGGTTAAACATTTGGATTGGTTTGTCTTATGACACCACGCTTGTTGTGTGTATGTATGCTTGAATCGAAGTGGCCGGTGGCTAGGTTGGGATGTATCTCTGGACATGGAGTCAAGATATCTTCCTGGACCATGGGGTCCGTGGAATAGTTCGGTGATGTGATCAAAGGTCGCGCACCTGAGCTACCGTTGCAGTGTGCTTGTGAGGGTAGCGGGGCATTTTACTCACTTGGCGTGAACACACTTGCGTGCTCGGTATGGTGAGGTTATGTAGCCACGTAGGCTAATACATAATCGGTAACTCACCTTTAGTGAGGTCAAGTAGACTAACACTAGGCTTTCGCCCGATGGGCTCATGCGTCAAGGTGGCGGTTTGTACTCGGCGTAACCCACTTGCGTGAAGAAGGTTAATGGAACAATGGCGCCAATTAGGAAAGAGTTATCTCGCGGCTATTTCGGCTCGTGCGGATCCAATTAACCGTCTTGCAGTGAGCTTGTACAAGTCCCTTGACAATAGGCATGGGTGAACTCATCGAGGGTGCGTTTATTCTATAATCTAGACGAGGTTTATTACACTTCTGGATTCCCCGTACATGGGTATGGGTTTTGGCATACTTGTTTGTTGATATACTTGTGTATTTGTATAAGATGAGTCCAATGGTGGATGAATCACTTGTTTACTCCGTATTTGTATCGGATGTGAGGATAACCCAAATCCATGGTGGATTCATTTATTTTACATGCACCCTTTAGATCCGAGTGGACTAATAGGATAGGTGGACTCACTGAGATTTAGTAATCTCATCCCATTCCAATTCTATCTTTTTCAGGTGGTTCGAGGCAAGATCGTGGCAAAGGCAAAGCGGACTAGTCCTTTGACATCATTGCTAGATATTATCTTTTGTTCACATTTCGTGCTTTTTAGTACCTTGCTGGATATTGTACTATTTTGGATATATTGTCATTTTGGCCATGATACATTCGGCTTTTGTACTTCGTACTTATGATGTATGATTATCTTTCCGCTGCGACGTTATGTATTTGTTGTCTTTATGAAACCATATGTAATACTTTATGCATATTATTCTAGACATATATGTATGGGGTGTTACATTTCAAATGTAGAAGTACTAATAAAACAAAACAGTAGCATGAGTAAGTTCCATTACACTGAGAATAAAATACTCACAAATCGGGTTGAGTTATCATTCACAAATGTTTTGCATTCCCAAAAGTTTCCGGTATACAATTTTTTTGAAGAACATGATTTGTTGTACCACTACTGCCACTGCCCAGAGAAACTAAGTGTTGTATAACAAGTGTTGTATAACAATTTTAGGTGTCTCTGTCTTCCCATATCCACTCTCACCAGTTCAAACAAATACTAATAGTGAATTTCAGCAACTTCTAAAATTTATATTTGTTACTACTACAAAATTTCAATACCATCAAATTCAATAACGCATATATATATATATATATATATATATATATATATATATATATATATATATATATATATATATATATATATATATATATAAGTATTGTGCATAATAGAAAGCGACAAACTCATAGTAAGAATAGAAGTATTGAGCAAATCGTTATTTACTACAATCTATGATTAACAACACTCTGCTAGAGACAGACTCCCCAAAGTATGCACAATAGCTAATGGAAATATAGCTGCAAGCTGAAAACAATCAACACATATACATAATCAACAAAAAACAACTAATTAATAGAGTTACAAGTCATTGAGTTGGAAATGTCATACATGATGATGTGTGATGATGTGAAGAATACATGATGATGTGAAGAATAAGGGTAACAAATATTTTCCTACCAATAGTTTTATTAATTGGTTGTGAAAATGTATTGTTTTTTAAGATATTTAAAGGGGGTTTAAAACCCCTCGAATCTGTCTCTTTTTTTAGTGTTGACTTTAACTAACGTAGCGTGATATGTGACGCGCCAGGTAAGCCTCTGACGTTAGTGCAATTTATTGGGAGTAACCAAAAATAAAGACGAAAAATATTGCGAAGACCATTGTTTAAAGAAAATTTTGTAGGAACTAAAATTAAAGATTGTCTTATTCATAGGGAATAAAAACATATTTAATCTTTTAAAATAAAGTTTGTATGGAAATTTCTCTACAGGAGCTTTGAACTCCAACAATATTCACCAAACCTTGAGAAATTTACATTGATAACTAAGATGATGTCATTTTATTTATTGTGTATAATTAATTTATTTTTAGGAGGATAGGTTATTTTTTATTAATGGTTGTATTTATTTATTTGTTCTTTATATCTCTTACATGGGGGTGGTTGAACTTTAGCTATACTTATTTATCTCTTTTTAATATATTTTTATAATAATGAAAAAAATTATTCCATGTTTTTTAAAGTAATAGTAATAAATATTTTTCCTTTTTTTAATATTTACCAAAGAAAAATATTTTATATTTTTAATATTTACCAAAGAAAAACATTTTTTTTCTATATTTTTTTTTATTTATTTATAACTAACACAATAAAAAATAAGTAACATGAGTAAAATATATTGTTTTGGCTAAACCATAAAATATATTTTCCATAGTTTAATAGTATGATTATGATCATCATTATTTGATTTACACATATGTACTATATAATCATGGTTAAATTTTAATTTTGTAGTCAATTTATCTTTTCATTCAATTATTTATCTAATTTAATTTTTATGTATTAGTGATCAATATTTTTTATATTCCTATTACCTAAAATTATTTTTATGTAACCAATGGTTAAATTTTATGCAACCGACCTCAATTTGTGGGACAACGAATTTATATATATATATATATATATATATATATATATATATATATATATATATATATATATATATATATATATATATATATATATATATATATATATATATATATATATATATATATTCACATTTTAAATACAATTTTTCTTTGTATGTGATTTAATAGGTGGTAATTATTTTAGTGATATATATTTATGTTGATATAACCCAAATATGCATATATCTCTTTTAGTTAAAATATTCATGTTCTTGTCAATAGACATTGAATTTTTGCCAAAACTAAAAATCTTTTATAATTGAATTTGCATATGTTGTCGCTGAATACACACCATTTAAATATTATTTTTTTAAATCTACGTGTATTTTAAATATTATAGCTCATACATGGTTAAACATTTATTTTTTTTTACGAAAAGTTATATATTTTTTTAATTTAAGGACAAATAAGATTTTTTTCCATATAGTATAAAATATACGTATTTCTATATATATTGCAAACTTTTTTAAGAAAAAAAAAATAAAATAACCATGTTTAATAAAAAAAATATCAAAAAAATCAAGTTTTCGGAGTATTTACCAAACTGTCTAGGTTTGGGACCGACTGGAAGTGAATGCGCCATTCAAAATGGCGCATATGTACCTACATAGCCATTTCAAATGGCGCAAACCTTAAAAAAATGAGGGCAAATGGACTTAGCCAATCCATTTGACGCATGCATGCATCATACAACACATAGGCGCCATTTCATTTGGCTCCAATGTGTTGTGCCTATTTTTTTTAAATTTAACCCGTTTCAGGTATTTTCGCGCACCGTTTCGGAAAAATGTCTGATAAATCGATTCCGGAAAATGTCTGATAAATCGATTTCGGAAAAACAGAGGTAAATGTCTGAATAATGTTTGCCTTGACAATTTCGATTATTCACTAAAGCACAATTTATTGATGAAAGACGGAGGAAAGGTTACAAGAGGTGGCAAGCGAAACTGTTACATTGTCGTAAAAAACAATACAGAGTAGATTAAACTTGCGATGTGGTTGAGCCACGACTAGGGAATCTTTTTCTATTGTGCCCCACCTGACGACAAATGCTGCATTTTTGTTCCATTTTGTCGTGGACGTCCATTTCGGTTCTAATCCGTGTACTATTGGGACGACCCTTTTTCTTTCGCCGCATTGCGTCGTTATGCCAAACTACCTCTCCATCATACTCAGGCCAGTAATCCTCCTTGGATACCACTGGAAACGCAACACTGTAAACTCTGAGCAATGTCTGAGTCCTGTAAATCGGAGACAGTAGTGATTTAGCGTCGCGGTGCGCATACGCACATGCAGCTATGACGTGCGAGCAAGGCATACGAAAAGCTTGAAACCTTCCACAGTCGCACCAATCTTCGTCCAGAAGAACCCTATATTGTTGTCTTGGCAATCCCTCATTGTGGTCAATTGTCTCGCGCACACTGAACGTGCGATTGAATCGGTCGAAAGAAGTTACTTGATGAGTGTTTGCTTTTGCCGATTGTTGTTGCATAAATTTCATGCAACTATCACTTAATAGTTGACCAGATTGCCTAACATCACCCCATTTCCTGCCTCTCGTTGAGAAGAGTGAAGCCATCCTAAAGTAGGTAGCCTCCACTAGTGCTGTGATTGGAAGGTTACGAATGCCTTTGAAAACGCCATTCATGGATTCCACGAGATTTATCGTCATATGGCCCCATCGCACGCCTTTGTCGTAAGCCCTTGTCCATTTCTCCCTAGAAAGGTTATCTACCCAACTACCTGCCTCTGGATTTGTCATTACAATCTCACTTTGATAATGCTGGAATGTGGGTTGGGTCAATGCATAACCAGCATTGACCAAGACCTTTCTCAGATGTCTGTCCTTGATCTCCCGCATGAAGTTCTGGGCAATGTGGCGAATACAATAGACTTGTTTTGAAGGGGGGTCATGCCATCCGTTTGCTGGATTATTATAAGCACTCTCTATGGAAGCGTGCCTATCAGAGATTAAACAAATGTCAGGCTGAGGAGCAACATGTTCTCGGAGGTTCCTTAGAAAGAAACTCCAAGCCGCCGCAGTTTCACCTTCGACGATTGCAAACGCCACTGGAAATATGTTGTTGTTCCCGTCTTGTGCAACCGTCATGAGCATGGTTCCTTTGTATTTTCCGTATAACCATGTCACATCAATTTGAAGTATGGGTTTACAATGTGCAAACCCTTGTACACAAGGTTTGAACGCCCAAAAAAGCCGATGGAATATTCCGTTTCCTTGGACAGGGTTTCCATCCGGGGC